>NC_062190.1:2498358-2503358 GCF_912470025.1 Vespa velutina
TTTCTCCTCCTGCCAGTTATGTACACACGCGTGACCCTCTGTGTCCATCGGTGTGCAGCACGAGCTGCAGCGGCTCGCGGCGAGTATTATTATTGCGATAGGAGAAACAATGCGCGCGAGACATGGCCTGCAAGCGAGGAGAACGCGGGAGAGAAAGAAAGAGTGAGAGAGAAGTAGGGACGATGCATCGGTATCTCGTTCCACCGATATCATCTCCCATTGCCTTCCTTTCCCTCTTTCTTTCTTTCTTTTTCTTTTTTTCCTACTTTCTTTTTTCTTCCTCTTTCCCATTTTCTTCTTTTACCAAGTATCTCACGCGTTCGATTTCGACGATTCTACTATTGCACTCCATCCGGTTTAACTTTCCAGTTGTTTATCAGTCTCTTTTTTCCTTTCACTCTTTATAAGTGTAATTAATTTAGATTTTAATAAACGATCAATTTACCTACAATAAAATCAATCTTCATTAATGATGATTATTATCATAATATTTCTTAATTATTCTATAGGAAAATATTTGAATTAGTGTTCATCGTTTATATTTATGTACGTCGTCTGTGAATGATTGACCAATTTGTAACTTGTTTATTTATTTAGCTTAGTTCAAGGTCACAATTAAGATAAATATCGGGCGAAATCGAAACTTCGAAAGGATGTGTCTAAGATTAATTTGCGATTTCTATTAAGATTCATTATATCGATGAGATATCACAAGTGATTAGTGTACATGTAAAAACGAAGATTAACATTGATCCGATAAAAAAATCAAATAGCATTGAATCAATAATGGTTATAAATTAGAATCGTAAGTACGTTCGTTTCTTCATACGTTGCTACGTTTGTTTCTTCGTACTTTCGTACATCTGTTTATCAAGTTTCGATAATAAATAGAAATATGTACATATATATTATTAAGAAAAAGGATTAAAAAAAGGGAATATATATATATATATATATATAGTTGAAGGACACACGGAAGTAGGACGAGTCCTCATGTTGGCAGAGGTTCTCTCAGAGAACTAGTGAAATCTCGCTTCTTTGGATTCCGTCCAAAAAAGCATTCCTCCGTTGATCGAAACGACTCTTTGACCGAGGCTACTACGTAGAATGGAACCGTGACAAGGGTAGACCACGAAGTGGAGGAAATTTCAGCTCTCTCTCACTCTCTCTCTTTCTCTCTCTCTGTTTCTCTCTGTCTCTCTTGCCCTCGAGAGGTGCGCTATCGCGAGCGAGATACGAGAGGGAAAAACACTCATTTTTATACCGTCAAAATGTGTTATCTTACCCGCGCGGCTCCACTCTCCTCCTCCTTCCCCTCTCTTTTTCTCTGTCTCTCTCTTTCCTTTCTCTTTCCCTCGGTGTGTCTCCGCTCACGCTGCTCGCACGCGCGAACACAAAAACCTACACTACTAGTGGAGGTGGAAGACACACGAGCGTTAGACTACTGGCCTCATACATATACAGAGCAGGGGCGGAATTAACTCGCTAGCAGATATCCACCCTCGAAGCCAGCCAGTCACTTCCCTCTTCGATCTTCCACGAATGTCTCTCTCTCTCTCTCTCTCTCTCTCTTTCTCTCTCTTTCTATTTCTCTTTCTCTTTCTCTTTCTCTTTCTCTATCCTCGTTCCCACCATCTCCTACTTCCACCGAACCCTTCTCTAGACATTTATATTGTCTGCTACTCGTCTGGAGGTAAAAAATCATTCTCCTCCTGTCTCGATGCGATTAATACTTTTTAATTTTTATTAGAAAAAGAAAAAAAAAAGAAAATTTCAATAGAACGTATTGGAATGTGAATAAGAAACAACGTGATTAAAAACAGAAAAAAAAACATTGTTAATCATTTATGAGTTTTAAGTTTTTCTTTTTTTTCTTTTTTTTTCTTTCTTTCTTTTTTCTCTTGTCTGTAATAAAATAATACAAAGTAAAAGTTATAACATTATTTCATTTTTACATGAGCGTAAGAATATAATAATGTCGGGACTCTTATTTCTGTAAAATAAGTATTTTTAATATTTAATGTGTAATGTAGGATAGAGTGTTAGATTTTTTATGTAAAAGTTGTTGAGCATATATATATTTCGGAGTATTCAAGTTAAAAAATATACATCATACTCGATACCGGAACTTTTTCTGTTTCTTTTTTCTTTTTTATTTTTCTTCCTTTCTCT
This sequence comes from Vespa velutina, assembly GCF_912470025.1. NCBI lineage: Eukaryota > Metazoa > Arthropoda > Insecta > Hymenoptera > Vespidae > Vespa > Vespa velutina. The sequence goes on from NC_062190.1 coordinate 2,500,531, forward strand.
TTTTTAATGATAACATATTATTTTCATCAAAATTTTGATTTATATTAATATTTATTAGACAAAATACGAGGACTCTGACAACGAAATTTTATGATTATGTTACTGTATACAAGTCACAAAACGTTTAGTTGCTTAAACAATATAACTACTTACTTGTATTGTACATGGATTAAATTTTAAAAGTAATGAAAAGAAAATGCTATAACTGAATAATATTTTAAAATTTATACTATTTTCTCCCGAACATTATATCGTATTTTTCATATATACTACTAGTATCTCAGATAAAAAAGCAAGAAAATAAATACAAGTAGCTTGTAATATTAAATCATAATTAAGAAACAATAATGTGGAATATGTTAGCTAACTTATCCTATTTTTACCACAATTTGACTTATACCCTTTTGCCCGGTCAACAAAGATCTATATTATTAATATAATTATACGATATTAATTGTAATTTATATCTAAAAAAAAATTCAAATAAGATCCAAAACTTTGGTTATCATGTAACAATTAATTTTGCGTTGATAAAATGAAATACGATTTTAATATTTTAAAAAATATTTATGAATAAATCCGTGACTTATTTAACGTTAATATTAGATATACTTGAAATATCCTTAAAGTATTATATTAAGACGTACAACAAGGATAAACAAATCCTAATGTTGATATTAAAAGAAATAAATAAATAAAAAGAAAAGAAAAGATATTCATCGGAAATTCGAAGGTCGACAGTTAACATTTCGGGATAACGATATTCCTTTGGGTAGTTTGATCGATAATTTCGATGTCCTTGCATGTACGTTGTAACGTATGGAATTAAATGGAATGGAGAAGGGGAAGAGAGAGAGATAGAGATAGAGAGAGAGAGAGAGAGAGAGAGAGAGAGAGAGAGAGAGAGAGAGAGAAAGAGAGAGAGAGAGAGAGAGAGAGAGAGAGAGAGAGAGAGAGAGAGAAAGAGAGAGATATACGATCAGGAGTTTCACGGCCTCGCGCTCTCGCGAAACCGTGCGAGGACTTCATTAAGATCGTATTGGGAGACAAAATGCTCGCTTGAAGATACGTTTCTTTCGTCGACTCGTTAGACTCGAGCCGGAACTCGTTGAGTACGGTACGATGAACATCGTGATCCCCATTCGTAGTTTGAAATTTGATTCGATCATGTATGAATCTTACATACGAGGTATGAAACTTCCGACGTGTGGATACTCGAACGGAATGTTAAAACAACGAATTATAAATCAATATCATTAAAATAAATAATTATTTAAGAATCGTTCATAGAAAAATGTTACCATAATCAAGACAAGTTAGGCTTTTACAGAATGGAACCAACTGGTAGACAGAGGCAGACGTTCATTTCATTATTATCGCTCCTAATGAATCTCTTTCTCTCTCTCTCTCTCTCTTTCTCGTCTCATAATGGATTTCTGCGCCCAACTTTGAAACAATCCCCCTTCTTCGCTAGTAGTCGCGAGCATGTAACTTTAATCGCTTTCTCCTAATCTGTCTTTCTCTTTCTCTTCCTCTCTCTCTCTCTCTCTCTCTCTTTCTCTCTCTCTCTATCTCTCTATCTCTCTCCCTCTCTCTTTCTCTCTCTCTGTCATTCTTTACAAATATTTGTACACGTTACCGAACGCATTGGCGATATAATACCTATCTACTGTTTTCTCAACAATTTTCGTAAAAGCAACGTTGTTTATAAAGTTCTATAGAATTCTTTTCTAACTTTTTTACCCCGATCATCCTCTCCATTCAGATTTTCATAGACCATTCTAAATCGCACTTAAACAATTATAAAGATAAAAGGCGGATGAACTTTTTGATGATTTAATTTTTTCTTTTTTTTTTTTTTTTTTTTTTTTTTTTCCCTTATACTTTCCATCTAATTCATGTATAAAGAAATTGGAGAGCTTATCGCGTTTTGTCCTAAATTACTCTTCTTTCTCTTCTTTTTACTTCTCTCTCTCTCTCTCTCTCTTTCTCGTTCTCTTTCTTTCTCTCTCGATGAAGAAGGATTGACGAAAGAGGGGAGAAGGGAATATAGCGCAGGAGTTTTAACGTGGACGCTAGAGACTCGAATTAATAGGTCGTCCAAGAAAGAAATCTGGCAGGGGCAAGGAACGAGGGAGGAATTGAGGGGTGGTCGCGATACTTTCATCCTCCTCTTTTTCTCCAGCAACATTTCATCCAATTTGTCATTCTTCCGGGAGACTTTGAAAGTATTTAAAAAGTTTCCCAACCCTGGGACCGTAACCTGACGTTTAATCGTTCTTCCCTTTCCCACCTTACAACTCCACCTTTCTCTCTCTCTCTCTCTCTCTCTCTCTCTCTCTCTCTCTCTCTCTCTTTCTCTCTCTGTCTGTCTCTCTCTCTTTCTCTCTCTCTCTCTCTCTCTCTCTCTATCTCTCTCTTTCTCTCTCTTTCTTTTGCTTCTCACCGCGTTCCGGAAGATTATAAAAAGAGAGATTGCTCGGCAGATGAACAATGTAATTTATAATCGGGAAGAATTAACCGCCGTCGGGTGGAATCGTAAAAGTTTTTCTACCGCAGGAGTTCGTACGGACGGGTAAATATTTTATTCCTTCGCAAATGGTGTGCCGCCACCGCCACCACCACTGCCGCAACTGCTGTTTGGTTGAGTATTCGTGCGATAATTATATAGTATTTGTTCGCTTGTGTGCACAGAGAACATGAACGGATAAATGTAGTTACGAGCACTCCGTGAAAAGCGATATGGACAACGTTTAAGATCTTAATGGACGGACGAGTTATAGATTTTAATCTTATTTATACTGGACAGCCAGTCTCAAGCCATCAAA
>NC_062190.1:2508358-2543358 GCF_912470025.1 Vespa velutina
AACGAACGAACGAACGAACGAACGAACGAACGAACGAACGAACGAACGAACGAACGAACGAACGAACGAACGAACGAACGAACGAACGAACGAACGAACGAACGAACGAACGAACGAACGAACGAACGAACGAACGAACGAACGAACGAACGAACGAACGAACGAACGAACGAACGAACGAACGAACGAACGAACGAACGAACGAACGAACGAACGAACGAACGAACGAACGAACGAACGAACGAACGAACGAACGAACGAACGAACGAACGAACGAACGAACGAACGAACGAACGAACGAACGAACGAACGAACGAACGAACGAACGAACGAACGAACGAACGAACGAACGAACGAACGAACGAACGAACGAACGAACGAACGAACGAACGAACGAACGAACGAACGAACGAACGAACGAACGAACGAACGAACGAACGAACGAACGAACGAACGAACGAACGAACGAACGAACGAACGAACGAACGAACGAACGAACGAACGAACGAACGAACGAACGAACGAACGAACGAACGAACGAACGAACGAACGAACGAACGAACGAACGAACGAACGAACGAACGAACGAACGAACGAACGAACGAACGAACGAGACGTGTCTTGCGATCTCTCGCAATTCGAACAAGAGGGAGTCACCTGGTAAAGGAGGAGGAAATAGGAGATAGATAGATGGACAGAGAGAGAGAGAGAGAGAGAGAGAGAGAGAGAGAGAGAGAGAGAGAGGTAGTAGTAGGAAAAGAGTAGCGTGAGTAGTAGCAAGGTAGGAACCACGGACGGCGCCGCCCACTCGTGTGGAAAAATGATAGCAGCGTACTGACTGAGTGCCTGGGCTTCTGTCGCCCTCTCCCTCCTCCTCTCTCCTACCTCATCCTCTGACACCCACCCGCTTCGTCGACCACCCTCTTGGCCCCATCCTGGCCCTCTGGACTGGCTCGGTACGCGCCCGGAAAACGGGGGTCGAGCTGCTACGAGAGAGAGAATGAGAAAGAGGGAGAGGGAGAGACGAGAGATGCCTGCTCCCGATTCCCTTATCGCCACGGCACAGTTGTGTGTGCCTTTATGAAGATCTGTCAAACTCTCTCTTACTCTCTCTCTCTAACTCTCTCTTTCTCTCTATCTCTCTCTCTCTAACTCTCTCTCTCTCTCTCTCTCTCTAACTCTCTGTCTTTCTCTCTGTCTTTCTCTCTCTCTCTTTCTCTCTCTCTCTTTCTCTCTCTCTCTTCCTCTCTCTCTAACTCTCTCTCTCTCTTTCTCTCTCTCTCTCTCTCTCTCTCTCTCTCTCTCTAACTCTCTCTTTCTCTCTCTTTCTCTGTCTTCCTATACGTATCTCTTTTTCTCTAACCTTTCTTCTTTCCACTTTTTCCCATCTTTTTCTCACCAACAACGTAGTAGACGCAATGACGTTTCTCCACGCGAGCCTCGTCGAAACCATGAGTTCACCTCGCTCCAACGAAATCTATGGGAATTCCTTCCCCTTTTCATCTCTTATCTTCTTCTTCTTCTTCTTCTTCTTCATTTTCTTCCTCTTATTTTTCTTTTTCATCTTTCTCTCCGAGGAGAAATATCAAATTTCAAGCGCCCAAACAAATTCGATACCAGGACGATCTTACGACTGTTAACGCTTGCGAGATAACACCGTGTCTCCCTTTCCATCAGGTTTATTTGTTTTTTTTCTTTTTTTTTATTTGTTCTCATTCTCTTTCTTTTTTCTTTTTTCTTTGCGTTTCTTTTCTTTTTTCTTTTTTTTCTTTCTTTCTTTCTTTCTTTCTTTCTTTCGTTAAGATGCTTTATCGAAATTTGCGTTTCACGTTCGAAAGGATTCTTCGACGGTTCTTCGATCAGCCTCAAACTGAAGATTTGAATTCCTTGAGAAGTCGCATTATCGTCTTCGAATTCATTGACTTCACGATGAACTGTATTACAGGGAGAGAAAGAAATAGATAGGAAACGATAGAGACAGACAGAGAGAGAGAGAGAGAGAGAGAAGAAGGAAAGAAAAATTAGCAACATTTATACAATACTTATCTAAAAGTTTCAATCTCGTTATGCATTTGCTATGTATATACTTATTATGCATTTGCTACGTATATATACTTCTTTAAACATTGATTATATATTTATACATATAAGAATATTTTTATGGTACACATTCACATTTAATCGTAAATGATATTAATTATATGATGTTTCAATATTTATTTTTTATGTTTTCTTTTCTTTTACCTTTTTTTTTTTGGTACTCAAGTTTTCTGATTCAAAATGACAGGAATGTAGTGCTCTTGAACGGTCAAGTTATCATTCGATTACGCGAACGTGCGTCATCAGTCAATGGGACGTTAAATTATCTCGTATCGTCTCTTACGAATTTCAATTCTAATCGACGGTACAGTTATTTTCCCGCCGTGGAAAGAGTAATGATTTTTGGAGCTGATAAAAAAGTGTCCTTGACAAATTCTTACGCGACTCGTATTAACGAACGATCGGCTGTCGATATTTTTCTTAACTATCTCGCGAGAATGAAAGAGAGAGAGCGAGAGAGAGAGAGAGAGAGAGAGAGAGAGAAAGGAAGGGAATGAGAGAGAAACAGTGAGAGAGAGAGTGAGAGAGAGAGAGAGAGAAGCTAAAAATACCGTCGACTCTATGTGGGAATGATTCGGTATCTCGCACGACGTCACGGGGGTCTGAAATATGAGAGATACGATGGACCTCGCCCCCATCCCATCCCATTCTCCCGATGGTGCATTAGCGCTAATCTCTGCTCTTTAGTCCTCTCTTTATCTTTTCTCTTTCCCCGCGTCCTCTCTCTCTCTCTCTCTCTCTCTCTTTCTCTCTCTCTTTCTCTTTCTTTCTCACTCTTTCTCTTTCTACCCACCTTCCATCCTGCTCCTTCGTTCCGTGCTCGAAGGATAAGTCACGAGAGATAAACAGAGAAAAACAGAGAGAAAGAGAGAGAAAGAAAGAGGGAGAGAGAGTGAGAGAGAAAGGAAAGGAAAGAAGGTGATACGACCAGGTATACCTTTCTTTCTTTCTCTCTTTTATTCTTCTTTCGTTCTCTCTCTCTCTCTCTCTCTCTCTCTCTCTCTCTCTCTCTCTCTCTCTCTCTCTCTCTTATTCTCGAGTGCTGTGGTTGCTACTTCTCGCCAACGGACGCACTTTTATCAGCACGATCTAATCTACACGATCCGTTATTTCGTGGCCGTCGTGTGTGTGCCCGTGTTTTTACGTTGGGATGGCTTCACTTTGAGTTTTGACATTCGGAATCTCATTAACGTTCGTGAAATCTCGATCCGAAAGGGGGATTAAGTCTCTGTCGCGACTGTTGCCTGAGGAAAAGGTCCTCGTCTCTCTCTTTCTATATATCGTATCATTTATCTTTATTTTTTTTTATTCTTTTATTTTCTTCTTTTTCTTTTTTATTATCATCGGTCAGGTATATCACTTTTCGTTAAGATTCATCCGACAAGCGTTGGAGATTAAATAGGACGTTGAATTATTTCTTACACGTACTATTCTTCTTCTCGTGAAAAGTTCGCGCGGAAATTATTTGATCACGTTTAAATCATATAATTTTATCTTTTTTTTATATTTTTTTATAACTTTTCGTTTTAAGATCAATATAACGTTGGATAATAAACATAACGTTTTAAATTATTTCTTACTCATATTCTTATTCTCGCAAAAAATTCGCGTGAAAATTATTTGATCACGTTTGAATCATGTAAGTTTATGTTATTTTTATATCTTATTATAACATTTCGTTCTAAGAATCATCTGACGAACATTTGAAAAAATATGTAAATTATTTCTTTCATTCTTTCTTTTTAATCATCCTCTCTGTATGTTATTTTTACCCACGAAAGTACTTATTTACTTATATTGAGAAAGAGCAACGAATAAAATGAATACTTTTATTTAATTTCTCGTCCCATATCAAGTTAGGTATCGCCCGCATCGATGTCTTCTTTAGCGCTATCTCCACTAATGGCCGTGCATGCATATGCATATATATGGAGGGTACGTCCATATAAACTAGACGTTAGTTTCACTCGACGTTAACCTTTACCGTTCGAGTAGTCGCTGATCTAACGTCGGAGACTTAAGGATCGTATAATACCGCGCAAACTTAATGAATTCGAATCTAATAAACCATGCGCCCTGAAGAATTCTCTATATGTGAGAAAGAAAGAAAGAGAGAGAGAGAGAGAGATAGAAAAAGAGAAAGAGATAGAGAGAGATAGAGACAAAGAGAAAGAGAGAGAGAGAGAGGAGAGAGAGAGGAGAGAGAGAGAAAGAGAGAGAGATGACGATAAGGATCGTCGTCCCTATGTTTTCTACGATTAATGATGTCTTTCACGAATTACGATACTTTCACTTCTCTCTGAACATCTTCTATGCATTTCGATTCAATTACACAATGCCTTTATTGTCTTCGGCGTGATCATTAGTATTCGATGTCAATAATTGTTAGTATAAAAGGTAAATAGGAGATCGTCTACGAGAGAGAAAAAAGTGAAGAGAAAGAAGTGAAACAACAGAACTGACTCTGGCCAGCCAATTTGCGATAGAATCGAGTAGTCCTTTTTCTTTTTTTCATTCTTTTTTCTCTTTCCTTTTTTCTTTTTTTTTTGCAGCGAATATTAGTGGAAAAAGCAAACAAAACCGGGGAGGGTTAGGATGAGTTGCTAAAAGGTTTCGAAGTTTTCAACAATACCATTCGGTGATTCGAGAAGAGAGATACATAGACAGAGAGAGAAAGAAAGAAGGAAAGAGAGAGAGAAAGAGAGAGAGAGAGAGAGAGAGAGAGAGAGAAAAAGAGTTATTGAATTTTTATTGGTGACGAACGAATCAATTTGCGATTAAAGCTCTTTTTCCCTCTTCGTGGGCAGCTCGCATCGTCACAACCTCGTCGAATGCGACAGTTCATTTAAAGGAGATGAGAAGAGTGAGAGAGAGGGAGGGAGAGACAGACAGAGACAGAGATTCCTCTGCTCACGCAAAACTCGTTTGGTTCAATCGTCACTTCCGACAAGCGGACTAATGTAAAACTTTCTAGCACAAAACTTTGATCGACGGCCACTCAGTCATAATCTCTCTCTCTTTCTCTTTCTCTTTCTTCTCTCTTTCTCTCTCTCTCTCTCTTTCTTTTTCTCTTTCTTTTTCTTCTTCTTCTTCTTTCTCTCTCTTTCTCTCTCACTTCCCATTTTCTTCTTTCTTTCTTTCTTTCTTTTTTCTTTTTCCGAAGACTTGCGAATTCATCTCATCTTTCAATAAATCTAAAAATTAGGCGAACGTCAATCAAATGATTCAGGAGATAAAATTTAAAATGATTCATCCTTTGATTGAAATTCAACTAAACGAAATCAAATTCAATTAAACGAAAAGGAAATATTAGAATTGTGTTCGCTATTGGAATATTACTTTGACAGATCATAATGTCTCGAGTATATTGCAGTGTATTAACAAAAAAAATGATCTTAGGGATCACAATGATCGAGTGTCGGCCGTCATTTGATCAAGTCTCACGAGTATCCTTACTTCCTTTCAGCCTTTCAAGACGTCCTACCACGTGTTCGAGATCGTTCATTCGAAGACGTTGAATATTCTTTAAACCCTCGCCGGTTTCAAGATACTCACGTGCACGAAGAAAAGAAAAGCGGAAGGAGCACGTGCAAAACTTAATGGATTCCCTTTGTATAAAAGTTATACCTCCTTCTTGTCAGAAACCGCTTCTCTTGTTAGGAAGGGGTGGACACGTGCTACCCGCACAAAGAAAGTAACTCTAAGATGATACATTAAACACGTGCTATGATCAATATAGATTATTTAACCAGATCGATTCCTGTAAGTTCGAATAAATTATTTCGAACGCATATTGTGATATAACTTTATCTTATAATTATTAGTATTTATTCAAAATGAAATAACAATTGTTAACAGATATATTACCCAAAGAAATCTCTTAATTACCGATCACTTCTTTGAATTATTTATTAAAACCATTGATAGATATATGATAAATATATATAACAAAAAAAATTGTTTATTGTTAATTAAGTTTAGAAAGAGATAAAAAACGGAAGTTTGTTATTGCCCACGCAATAGAAATAGGATTTATTCTTATTCTGTTTCTTTTTTCTTTTCTTTCTTTTTTTTTTTTCTTTTCTTTCTTTTTTTTTCTTTTCTTTCTTTTTTTTTTTCTTAGTTATTTTACAAGAAACGGATGTCGTCGACTTTTCGGATGTATATACTTGTTCATGTTAATGGCCTAATGGCAAATCGATGTTCGGGACCAAACGCAGCCCGTGTTACACCGCGAATACGCGTACGGACGATTACACCTTTTCTCTGTTGGTTTTCTCGTGGCGTCTCACTTTGTGCCACGACGCGACTAGTATCGCGGAATGGCCCTGATAAAAGGCTTATCTTATCACACGGAACTGCTCTTTTCACCCTCGCTTTGCCTTCTGCTTCTTCTATCTCCCTTCTTCTATCTCCCTTCTTCTCCTCCTACTCCTACTCCACCTCTTTCTTATTCGTCTCTTATTTCACTTCTTTTTTTCCTTTGCCCGTTTTCTTTCTTCTTCGGTCCTTCCTGTACGGAGGGACAGTAGATCCATTTATTCGCAAATGCCAAGGCCGAGAGAAGAAGAAAGACGGAGAAGGAGGAAAGAGATCGACGATGGTGTAACGATGGCTTCGAGGTCAACGATTCTGTCTCTCAAAAATCGATTTCGAAGGAGAAGAAACACGAAAACGAGATTTTTCAAGATCGATCAACCCCCAACGACGTGTAGTTCGTCTGGGTATACATTTCTTCCACTTTTTTTCCATCTAAAGTGTTAGAAGCTAGGGAGAGGGGGAAGAAGTATGGAAAAAAGAAAGAGATAAAAAGGAAGAGAAAGGAAAGGAAAGAAAAGAAAAGGAAAGAAAAAGAAAGAAAAAAACTTAAGAATGTTTTCGATCGAGCACGAAGCTCGACCTAGTCTGATTACTGTCCGGTTAGGAAAGAAAAGTGGGAGGAGAAGTAGGAGGATTTAGCAGGGGTCGTCTTTGTCGAGATAGGAAGCGATCCTCGTTGGAGGGTGATCGACGATTTGTCAAAGTCTTTCAACGAGAGTCGCCGCGACAAGTTTCGAGGAGGGTGACAATGCCGATTTCTGGCTGGTTTGATGTTTGGAGGAAGGGGAAGAAAAAAGAAAGGAAGAAGAAAAAAAGAAAGGGGAAAAAAAGAAAACGCGAGACCTACGTCACCCTCTATTATCGTCGTCTGACGCGAAAGAAAATCCAGAAAATCGTTCTCTCTTATTAAACATTATCTCTCTCTTTTTGTCTCCCTTTCCTTGTTTCTCTGTCTGTCTGTCTTTTTCTCTCTCGCTCCTTCTTCCTCTCTTTGTGCATCTCTCTTCCTCTTTCTCTATCTGTCTGTCTGTCTATCTCTTTCTCTTTCTCTCTCTCTCTCTCCCTCTCTCTCTCTCTCTCTCTCTCTCTTTACTCAGTAAGAATTTCTTCGTGTAGGCAGACCGTTGTATCGATTCGCTTTAGGATCAACAAGATCATTCATTTCTGTATCCCGAAGCGTGAAACGGCGAAGAAGGGACAAGAGATTCCACGTAATCGCACGCGAGAGAGAGTGAGAGGTCTACCCGGAGGATGGATCATCTTTGTAAAGTCGGTGACCGTTGGCCTCTTCGAGTACCTAGTACGATGAGAAAGAGAGAGAGCGAGAGAGAAAGAGAGAGAGAGAAAGAGTAGCTGGCGCCGCGTTATCTCGTTCGTTAAGATCCTCCTAGCGAGACGAAAGAGAGAAAGAGAGAGAAGGAGCTAGAGAGGGAGAGAGGGAGGATGGGCACGGGACTAAAGAGAGACGAATCTAACAGTGGTCTCACTGTCTCGTAAAGATTCTTCTCCCCTTCCTTCCCCTTCCCACCATCACCACCACCACCGTCACCATTGCACTCTCTCTTTCTCTCTTATTCTATCCCTTTCCGTTCCGAGGAGAGAGGATTGAGAAACGGTTGTCCGAGTTGAGATAGTCCTTCTCCATCCTTCTCTCATTGGTTCAGATGGACAGATAATAAAACTCGGTTCGCCGAGTCTAAAATCGAGTAGCTTCTCGAGAAGCATCGACGGTAGTAGGATCTCATGTGAATCTCGAAAAATCGTTTTGAAAGACGACTATCTCGTGAGTACCATCTAAACGATATCTCTCTCTTTCTCTCTCTCTCTCTCTCTCTCTCTCTCTCTTTCTCTCTCTCGCTCTCGCTCTTTCTTTTAGTCTCTGTCGTTCTTCTAGTCTTACAAGGGGAAGAAAAAGAACGAATGAAAAAAAAAAAAAAAAAACAAAAAAATGAAGTTTCTCTTTGGCGATCACAGTTCTTCGCTATGGAGATGGGCAGATGCTATGGTGGAAAGCTCGTAACTTTGAATACGAAAGAGAGAGAGAGAGAGACACTAGAAACCGCTAGCAAAGTTCTCCGATAGCCTGATGGTCATTTCTCATTTGTGTAATCTCTCCCTTCTTCTCTCTGGTCTCCCCCACTACGTTCTATCTGGACACACTCTTCCGCGGGAGCTCCAGGGGATGATGTAAGCGTTCCAACAGGGCGACCATTTGTTCCGTGGGGGCGCACATTTTGACGAGGCGGACTCTAATCGTCCTACTACAGTGCAACCCCCGCTACTTCCACAGGGGACGTAATCATAATTGCGTAGACCGATAAAAAAGCACCGGCTCTTTTTCACCGTCGACCCAGTGAAAAGCCACAAAACTCTTCTTGGTCGTGAGTCTACAGAAGACAGAGAAAAAATAAATTGGGAGGTTGGGGGATGAGAGAAGAAGGAGAAAGAGCCAAAGAGAGAAGGACTGATGACTGAGCTGGGCAATGCACACTTTCTTTTTCGTTCTGGTTGGCAGATATTTTTTTTCTTTTTTCCTTTTTCCTTTTATTTTCTTTCATTTTTTTTTTCTTTCTTACTCGATTTGAAAGCAATATCGAGATAGGAAAAGAGTACGTTCGTGTTATGATTCCTCGAATATTCGATTATTATTTACTTGCAATAGTCTGTAAAAAGTATTATTCGCAGTAAGAATCGTGATAACGCCGTTTTCCGATAACGTCGTATCGTGATAAAGCGAAATGTATTGCATGTATAACGTCATTGTTGCAAACGTTCACATATATAATTGAATGTATGTATGTATGCATGTGTAAGTAAATATATATATATATATATATATATATATATATATATATATATATATATATGGCAATTTCATAGTAATTAACCAGTACATTGCACACGCACATATTTATCCGTAACATTCTTCGATTACCATTTTGACTGTTTTGATCATCCGTTTTCGTCAGTTGGGACGAATTAATCGTACACTTTTCCCAATGGTATATCCTTCCATTGTCATTTTCGAAAGATAACTTATTCTTTTTTCTTTTTCTTTTTTTCAATCGATTATCCTCTGTAAAGTTAATTAACACTTCCGATCTAGAATTATGCATAGAAATATCTCTTTATCTCTCTCTCTCTCTCTCTCTCCCTCTCTCTCTCTCTCTCTCTCTCTCTGTTTTTTGTATTATTTTTCGAAAGAATTATCAATCAGCTATAAAAGCAAACGATTACAAACTTTAATGAATTTTTATGCTCTTTACGAAATAACCTTCCTCCTCTGGTTGTTCTTTCATCGATAAAACGAGGCAGATTCGGATCGCAAAAAGACTCGAAAGAGCTCAAAGTATACTCGTTTCTCGTTATCATCGTAATCTAGAGTCTCTTACGTTGAGTAGATATAATATATCGGCAAGTAATTACCGATTGGCCAGACGATAATTGTCCTACGTATGTAAGTACGTGTATTTCACAACGCCTTTTAGAGGCGTGACGCAACTTAACGTCGAACCATAATGTCGTCGTTGAAATGTGAATCGGTAGCTGGTTAAACGAACACGTAAAGTACATATGTACATACATACATTCATAAGTAAAGTATATATACTTGCTCAAAAGCACCCATCGAAAGAAAATTCCATCGATAAACGCATGTTTGATACTGCTAAACACTATGACTAATATATCTATACATCCTTCTATCTTCATATACCGTTAGGAAAGAGCAAATAGAAAGGTAATTAAGCGTTTCTGCCGATCATTCGATTCATCGATATCATTATACGCTTCAGCCTTCTATCGCTACAAACGTACGAATGTATAAATATGTATATATATATATATATATATATATATATATATATATATATATATATATTCACACACGCATGCACGCACATACACATATATATATACACATAGTATATGTACACGATTCGTTTCGCATACGTCGAATCAATCACTTTAAATTACATTCGCGCGCTACAGAGTGAGAAAGAGAGAGAGAGAGAGAGAGAGAGAATTTTCAAATGGAAACACGATAGGGCACATCATTGAATAATTATCGATGGCGAGGCTGATACTTCAAGTATCAGTCTTCAAACTAATTTGATTTTCTAATCTTTTCTAATATTAATTTTTCTTTATTTTTTTTTTCTCTTCTTTTCTTTTTTATTTCTTTTTTCTTCAAAATATTGTCCTTTTCTTAAAAAAAAGGAAGAATAAAAAAAGAAAAATAAAAAATACCAAAACAGAATAGGAGTCGTTAAAACTAGAGCGCAAGCGAGGTGAGAGAGCACAGAGGACAAAGAGACACAGTTATTAGATACAGTCGTTTCCTACGTGTCTTACGATCATCCTTATCGTTATCGCCATTAGTCACGAAGCTCGTTGTAACGCGCGTTACGAGTATCGCGGCCCGTTATCGTTATCCGTTATCGTTTCACGTTATCGGCGAAGTTCAAGCTCCGTGTAGCATCGGTGTGATGAGGGGTACACTCGTATAAATAGAGAAAGAGAGACAAGAGAATCCAACAAATTCTCTTGTAAAATAGTTATTCTCACTGTTTCTCTTCCATTTCGATCATTTAATAACAATAATATTATGCAATTTTTAAGTTTTCATTTTTTCATTACGAAGTAATCGTATCAAGTATGAAGAAAGAAAAAAATAAAAATAAACAAATGAATAAATAAATAAATAAATAAATAGTAAATATGAAGACATTTTTATAATTCTTCCCTTGGAATTTTCCTACCTTCTTTGAGAAAGGAAAGAAAAAGGAGGGAGAGAGAAAGAGAGAGAGAGAGAGAGAGAGGGAGAAAGAGGGAGGGAGAAAGAGGGAGGGAGAAAGAGAGAAAAAGACAAAGAGAGAGAGAAAGAGAGAGAAAAGAAGATATAACTACGGGAAATGTTTACTCGACATTATCGTCGAGTAATAGAGATAGAAGGATGGAAGATGGGAGATAGGGAGGAGGGCAAGCAAAGAGGGAGATAGATGGAAGGTATAACTGTATATGTGTGACAAAGAGAGAGAGGGAGAGAGAGAGAGAGAGAGAGAGAAAGCAAGGGAGGGAGAGAGAATGTACGAGTGTATATATAGCGGTAGAAGAGAGAGAAAGAGAGAAGATGTGATAACAGGTAGCCATGGGTCCTTGTGTCGCTTCGAAACCCAGTGATAGTGTTTCTCTAGAAGAGCGAACACGTTCTCACGTTATTTCTAACCCCGTTTTTTTTTATTTCTCTTTCTTTCTCTGTCTCTCTCTCTCTCTCTCTCTCTCTCTCTCTCTCTTTCTCTCTCTACGTATCTTCAAGAAATTATAATCGAAAATAAAAGACATTTAATCGATCGTGATTTTTATAATTAATTGATCGTCGATTGTCACAGATCATCGATAAACCGTTTTATGAATTGTGATTATTCGAATTGTGATCTCTTGTGGAAAATAAAAAATGAAACGAGTCGAACTTCTACGCCCGAACAATATTACGTTTGACGATTTGGAAAAGCATTAAGTGAATAAATTTTTTGTGATACGTTCGTTCTTCACGCTGAAGAATTGTACGTGCGTTTCTGATCGATAAGATGACGATCAAGCTGGATGACTTATCAAACAACGATAACGCCCTTATATAGGAGGAAAAAAGCGAGGAGAAGAAGAGAAAAATACAAAAAGAGAGAGAGAGAGAAAGAGAGAGAGACCGAGAAAAAGAGAGAGAGAGAGAGAGAGAAAGAGAGAAGAGAAAAAGAAAGAGAGGAGAGAGAAAGAGAGAAACGAGCGTAGAAACGGTTCGGCCAAACGATACGCGGATTATCCGGACGTGCGTTTGATTCCGCCTCGCAGAAGATACTGCCAGTTCCAATTTCGTGATCTGCGGTGGAAGAAGCGGAGATCGTGCGATTTAGTTTTATCGAATATCGACGAAAAATCGAGGACGAGAGTCGGTAACCGGCTTTATCGTGTGCAGAGTCGAGAAATTATCTTTCTTTTTTAAAGTTGACAAAATAAAAAGAAAAAGAAAAAAGAAAAGAAAAAACAGAAAACAATACATAAAAATGTTGCTTCCTAACAAAGAGATCGTTCGCGATCGAGTATCGTCTAGTGCAGTGTTTTTTTGAGTGCATTTAAAAAAAAAAGGAAGGGGAAAAGATAAAAATAAAAAAGAAAGAAAAAAAAAATGTAAAAATGCAATAAAAGGATTTGGTGCGATGTGATACGAGAGTTCATGAGATTTCGATTTTCGTGATCGACCTCTCTTTTTCTCTCTCTCTCTCTTTCTCTCTCTCTTTCTATCTCTCTCTTTCTCTTTCCTTTTCTCTCGTTTTTATCATGAGCATTCTCTTGTGGCGACTGAGGAGGGCAAGCCAACTGCGAATGGAGAGTTCCTTTCCCATTTCTAGTAAGTAACTACAGTTAACGAGTTAACGACGATTATTCAGAGAATTCCCACGTTCTTTTTCATCGACTTGATATTGTTCTCATTTTTCGATTTACGTGTTGCAAGAAAATGAATGAGTGAGTGAGGGGGGGGGCAGAGAAAGAGAGAGAGAGAGAAAGAAACAGAGACAAATAGATAGAGAAGAAAGAGGAGCAGTATATATATATATATATATATATATATATATATATATATATATACATTAGAGAGAAAGAGAGAGAGAGAATGTGTATGTCTGTGTGAGAGTTTCGACGAACGTCGCGCGCTGGTCGCGGCCTCGGAGCGTTAATGGGAGGAGTTCATTAAGATCGCGCGATTAGCTCTTTATCGCGGGGCTGAGCGAGGCTCGTTACTTTCGCGTGACGTCACTTCCTCCTCTGTCGCCGCCGCTTCGTCGTCGTTCCACAACGTCCTCTCTCTCTCTCTCTCTCTCTTTCTCTCTCTTTCTCTCTCTCTCTCTCCTCTTTCTTTCTGTTACTCCAAGAATTTTGTTCTCTTCTCTTTTTTTCTTCTTTTTTCTCTTTTTTTTTTACCTTTCTTTTTTGTTATTTTTTAATTTTTGTTTTGTTTTTTTCTTTTCTTTTTTATCAGATATTTTTCCCCCATTACTTCACTTTTGCTCTACGTTGTTTGCTTCCCTTTGTTCTTGGCGTTTCATGTCCGATTAGAGATCTCGATTTCGACGAAATGAGAACGATCGATTACTCGTGTTTCGATGCACGAGATCGTAGATCGTTGATCTTTATCAGGGGACAGGAGATATCGTTTCGTTCAAACAAAATTTCATCATCGTTCCCCTAGATACGTATCGCATCGTGGACGATAATAATTAACGAGAATTCCATGGGTCCCGATACTATTCTTCAATCGATCGACCGAACGATCGATCAATTAATCTATCGATCGATCGAAATCTTTTCTTTTTTCTATTCTTTTTTTGAACGCACTTATGTATGTATCCACCGTCGAACTACGCTTTCGTTTTAAAGTCGAGATGGCATTAAAACAAACGATTGATTTTCTCTCTCGATGACACACTTATTAAGAAAGAGATACGTGACAATAGTAAATTAAAATCTATCTCGTACATACACATATACGCGTCTATACGTGTATGTGTATTTAACTATGCGTCCTTCGTTAAGATATTGTCTGCGAGCGTTAGGTAATCTTTTTTTGTTTTTATTTTATTTTTATGTTTGTTTTTTTATTATTTGTCTATTTTTTTTTTATATAAACTAAGTGATATTACAATCGTTCGACAAATTGTTGGGATTATTATACGACATAATCGACGATTTTTATTTCGATTGCTACGCAATATTATCGTCGTCTCAAGAGCAAAAGAAGGATAGCTAAAGAAGTACAACTTTTATCGATATTCCGGTCTATTTTTATCTTAACACGATCTCACTGAGTCATTGTCGATCGATCCGTGTCTTTTCTATCTATCTTTATTTTCTTTCTCTCTTTATCAAACACACACACACACACACACACACACACACACACACACACACATACACACGCATTTCCACATGTATATATATTCTCGCACGTTTTTCGATCTCTCGAAAGAAGAGAACGCGAACCAGGTTGATCACGATTTCAAAGACGAGGGAGGAAGGAAAAAAGGAAGAAAGAAAGAAAGAAAAAGAAAGGAAAAAAAAGAGAAAAAGGAAGAAAGGAAGGAAGGAGAAAGGAAGGAAGGAAGAAAGAAGGAAGAAGGAAGAAGGAAGGAAGGAAGGAAGGAAGGAAGGAAGGATGGATGGATGGACGGATGGATGGATGGATAGATGGATGGATGGATAGAAGGATGGATAAGGAGAAGAGTAGAGGAGTAAACTCGTGAAGGAGGAGAAAGAAGAGGGTTCCACGAAAGGCAAGAACGAAATAAACGATAAGAGGGACGCCGGGTTAACCAACAAGCAAATTAACACGTGGGAGGGTCCGATCGGCAAATGAGATAATTGTGCAACGAGGGCTCCCTCGAGGCATCTTCCTTCTCTCTTCTCTCTCTCTCTCCTCTCTCTCTCTCTTTCTCTCTTTACTCTTATATTCTCCTCTCATTCAGTCTTAGTTCGCGCTACGACGACGAGTTTTAGCTCTCTCTTCCTCTCTCTCTCTCTCTCTCTCTCTCTCTCTCTTTTCCTATCTTTCTCTCTTTCTTTTTCTTTCATCAACGGGCGTTATTCGTCTCACATAAACGCATGGACGAAGAAAAGAAAAGAAAAGAAAAGAGAATAAGAGAAGGAAAAAAGAGTGATGCGGAGAGGAGAGGAGAGGAAAGGAGAAAAAGTTAAAAAGGGAAAGGGCACGAGGCGATCGGGAGAGGCGTGTTAACGTTGGATGGACCCATCGATCGATCTATCGATCCCTCCGTGGCTAACCCTATCCTACCCGGGACTTCTTTATCCGCTTTTTCTTCTCGTTCGTGCCAACACATAGTTACATACGTATAACAACACGCACACGTGTAAAAATTTAAAACGAAGGAGTAAGAGTTCGTGATCGGTAGGTACCTGCTTTTCGATACTTTATAATCCGGTTTTCGGACTGTATCCTTGAACACTGTTGTTCATTCTGAAAATCCAAATCCTAGAAGATCATCGAAACGTGACCGCCTATGCAACGATCGTTCTTTGAATCGTCCAATTAATTCCGTTCCTTCGTGTCTATCCTCCGAAGATCTCATCTCTCTCTCTCTCTGTCTCTCTCTCTCTCTCTCTCTCTCTCTCTCATACATATTCTTTTTCTCTTTCTCTCCTTCGTAGAACAGTAACACGTTCGTGAAATCTTCCATGGAACAACGTAAGGATCATCAAGGATCGAAATGAAAATAAAAAATCGGTCCAATTTCTCTCTCTTTCTCTCTCTCTCTCTCTCTCTCTCTCTCTCTCTCTTTCTTCTAAGATCTTACAACACGAAGAGAAAGAGAAGGAAAAATAGAAAGAAGAACGATAAGTCTCGCCGATAAAACGGGGCCAAACATTTGTTCGCGATAAGATCCCGTATCTTCTGAGAAATCGTGCTTTTTACGTTCCTGCACGAGACCGTGTCTGTCCTTCTCCTTTCTTCGCAAAAGTTATGAGACCAAGATAGAGAGAGAGAGGAGGGGTGGCAGCTAGTGGAGAAGCACGGAAGATAGAAAGAGATAGAAAGAACTCCTCCCTCTCTGTCTCTCCTTTCTCTCTCTCATTCTCTCTCTCTCTCTCTCTCTCTCTCTCTCTCTCACTCTTTCTAACATGAAAGCAACGATGTTGTTGGTTGGTGTGCACACTCCCGGCTTCAGATAGAGATAGCTATTTTTAATAGAGGTTCCTTCGAGTGCTCGAATGCCGATAGTCGAGCGCCTATCTACCGGTAGATATTTTTAATATCGGAAACGGCCGGCCAGGGAGGGTTGTTGAGAGGGAGGGAGGGCTACGAACGGAGTCAGGAAGATAAGTCTCTACGTCGGGAAACCGGCGAGTTGGCAATTCTCTCTCTCTCTCTCTCTCCCCCTTCCTCCCTCTCTCTCTCTCTCTCTCTCTCTCTTTCTCTCTCTCTCTCTCTCTCTTTCTTCCTCGTCGATCATGATCTATTCTCGAGCTCTTAGGATCGTGTATCGATCTTGCTGACGTACCAAGAGGGTGTGTCCGTTCTCTTTTTTTTCTTTTCTTTTCTTTTTTTCTTTTCATTTCCCTTCAAGCATATTGATAACGTTTGCGGATGTTCGCACAGAGAATATTTGCATTTTGGTTAATTTTAATTTACTTTTACATATTACATATGTAAATTATTATAAATATTGTTTTATTTCATAACTAAAAACCCAATTAAATGGTTTATTACATTTTTAATCGAGCTAATCAATAAAAAATCATTTGTACTTAAGATAGTTCTTTTTTCTTTTTTTCTTTTAACGGTAAAATAAAATTCATATCGTTAATAAAAAAGAAGAAAAGGATGAAAAGAAAAAAAAAAGAGAAACGATCATTAAATATCCGAAAATTGAAACGTCTTCTATCGTTCGACGTTATACGAACGAAAGAAAGGTAGGAAGAAAGAGATCGATGAATCGATTTCACCAAAGACGAAGAAGAGTATCGGATATCCCTCGGTCTATAGCGAAAAGGAAGGGAGGCAGGAAGGGGGGATGGGAGGGAGGAAGATAGGTAGGTAGGGAGAGAGTCGCGCTTGGTGCACGATACGCAGAGGGTGTGGGTCCGATTAACACGTTGTTTGTATAGGGGAATGTATAATAACAGGTTGCGCCGTTGGCATAGGTACCCATTTGTATCTGCAGGAGGGCATCTCGGGTTCTCTCATCCTGCTGCTCCGCTGGAAAGAAAGAGAGAAAGAGAGAGAGAGAGAGAGATAGAGAAGAGAGAGAGAGAGAGAGAGAGAGAGAGAGAGATAGAGAGAGAGAGAAAGAGAGAGAGACAGAGAGAGAGTAAGGTCGAATGAATGACTGTGCGTGAAAGAGGAAGAAGAGGGAAAAGAGAGAAGAGTAGGTAGGGGTCGTATCTGCATTGCATCGGCGAACCGTCCCCATGTGCACCATGAAGAGCTTACTTCTCTCTCTCTCCCCCTCAATCTCTCTCTCTCTTCTTGGTTCAGTCTTCTCTCTTTCTCTCTCAATACACCTGGTGCTCATCGTCTCGATCTCGATGCAGCCCTGAAGGACTCTCTCTCTCTCTCTCTATCTCTCTCTCTCTCTCTCTCTCTCTCTCTCTCTCTCACTCACTCACTTTTTTTCTCTCTCTCTCACTCTCTTTCTCTCTCTCGCTTGATCGTTTTTTACTCTTTTTCGTTAAGGCCATCAGCACCACCGTGGCAGATCAGTACGATCCATGAGAAAAAGAGAATACTCGTGGTCTGTCCAACGTTTGACGATAATAATAATTTTTATAGTATTCGATCTCCAATTCGTATCGATAGATACGAATGGTTATACCAAAGAGAAAGGGAAACACTAGATAGAGCTAATATTTCGTTCGTTTAGACACTTCTAACTCCGTAGAGATATTTCGATGGAATTAATATCCGGTCCCGATAGGCTTGTATTCTACATCGATACTCGATACCGTAGCAATATCGATACCGGCTGCGTTTCCTTTCGTGGTTAATAGCCCCGACGAGATTCACGCCTGGTTTATACATAGATAGGTATGATGTTGTGTCCTACGTGTCTGTCGGAGGGTTCCTGTTTTATCAAAAAACTCGGCTCATCGCCCTCTTCTTCTTCTTCTTCTTCTTCTTCTTCTTCTTCTTCTTCTTCTTCTTCTTCTTCATCTTCCTCATCTTCGTTTTCATCATTTTCTTCTTCTTTTTCTTCTTTTCTTTTTCTTCACACACATCGATATTCTTTATCGGCCGTTCAGCATATCCCAGGAACATTACGGTTGCCAGTTGATTGATATACAAAGTTGACAAAGTGTGACATCGACATCGTAGACGAGCCAACCGTCTTCGTTCGTTCGTTCGTTCGTTCGTTCGTTCGTTCGTTCGTTCATTCGTTTCCACCTTACATCGTGGTCGTTGTTGGATACAGAGGTAATGGCCCGGCAACGATATCTCACCATTGTGCCCCGGTTACGCGAGTTCTCTGTTTCGTATCTTTCACCGGGAGTGAAAGATCATCCGAATCGTTCCTTCACCGAACCTACCGACTATTTCATACGTGTTTCTTGTGTAGCTGAGTAGAACGATAAGAACCGATCGATTGAAAATTCGACTTTCCACCAAGAAATATATCTTCCTCCTTTTCTTTCTACCGATGGACCGTTTTAACCCTGTTATTCAAATATCAGATATGTATCATTCTATCTTCATCATTTTACTTTAACTGCGACATATATACGAACGTACTTATTTATATAAAATGGTACTTATTTAAAAAAAGAAAATATTTACAATAAATCTACTAAAGTTTTAGTAGATCATTGAAATTTTATCAATAATTATAATATTCTCTTGGACAAAAGATATTAAAAAATGTTTTTTATAATTATTTAGAGTAAATATCCTAAAGGGACATATCGTTATTTATTTGGGATATGAATAAAAATCCAAAAAAATAAGTATGAATCCGTTTAAGAATCGGCGCGAAAATAATGGGAAGGTTGGGGTGGAGATAGAGGTGGAGTGAGTGAGGGGGTATCATTCGATACATATCCTCAAAAAGTTGTCGACTCGAATAATCCGTGCGATGGCATCGTCGTAGTCGTCATAGTCATCGGACTTGTGTCGGTGGATTGGTGTGTTATAAGAGCTTATCGCGAAGCGCACGCGGTCGCCAGTGCCAGTCACCGGGCGCGGAATTCTGAAGAATTTGTGGCCCAGGGAGAGAGATCCGTTCTATAGAAATATTCTTTTGTCTGTGTATGTGTATGTACTTCCTTATTTATGTACATATGTATTCACTACGTATGTATGGCGTCGTGTTCTTGTAGACCGAGTTTTTTGATTACGATGAATTTTTCTTTACCCGGTGGGAACCGAGCATCGCCTTCGCGTCGATAGCGTTGTGAAATAAAACGAATCAACCCTTTTATCTTTCTCTTTTTCTTTTTCGTCTCTCTCTCTCTCTCTCTCTCTCTCTCTCTCTCTTTTTCTTCATCAAGTTCAACAATATCTCGATTTATAATTTCTGAATTTTATTCTGAATTAAAAGATAAATGATTCGGAATCAAAAGAAAAAAATAAGAAAATAAATCATAAAAATGATTGATGAAATATATTGTGAATTAACATTCGATCGTTTATGTCCGAAAATATAAAAAAGACTAAAAAGAAATATAAGAAATAGATAGAGATGCATGTTATCATCTAGTTGTAACTAGACGTATCTCACGCGACCCGTTTTTTTCCCTCTTCGAAAATAGAAAGAGAAAGAGAAAGAGAAGGAGAAGGAGAAAGAGTGTCCTATTCCTCTTCCTACTACCCTCCCAACACCTCTCCCCCAGTCACCTCCCTACGAAGAGAGAAAGAAATAAGAGGGAGAGTCGCAGCACTTCCTTATCTATCGTAACGACTGCTCGTTATTAATCGGTGCGCCCTGTTCAAGATACGAACCTTACACCCTCTGGCACCCATCCCCCACGTAACACCAATACACATATATATATACATAGACACATACAAACACACATTTAGATAGACGTTTACACAGTCTTACATATACACGGTTCATAGAGGCAGCGTTTGCTGCGTGGTTGCGCATAGTCCCGATGGAAACGAGCGTATCTCTCTCTCCGTTTTTCCTTCCTTCTCTCTCTCTCTCTCCCTCTCTCTCTCTCTCTCTCTCTCTCTTCCTCTCTTTTTCCCTACGTATACCCATTTCCGTATCGGGCCACGATACCGGAGAAATCGGCAATGCATGTGCGTCTGGGATACGCGCGTTTCTCTTGCACACACGATGATTTATTATTTTTATCTCGCTAGCAGCTTCTTCTGTAACTCGGACTTGAGAAGGAGAGAGAAAGAGAGACAAAGAGAGAGAGATATAGAGATATAGATAGGACACTGTTTTTCGAGGAAAGGAAGAAAATATAAATTACGACTCATTTAAAAAAAGGAAAAAAATGAAAAAAAAGCGTAATAACCTTGATCGTTTATCAAGAATTCGATCGTCCCCCCTCCGCTCCCGTCGAATGATATCTCCCTTAAGATTAATCATTGTAATTCATTGTAGAATGGATAGAAAGAGTGTCTGAATCGCAGCTGGGCTACTATTCACAAATTACTATAGAAGGAGAAGGAAAGAGAGAGAGAGAGAGAGAGAGAGAGAGAAGGAGAGGAAGTGGGAGTAAGAGTCGCATTAGCCCTGATATTTTTAAAATCGTAATGTTGGCACGATAATTCGAACGATAACTCTAACGACGATAACTCCGAGGATAGTCCGACGACGCGTTCGGGCTCGTCTCCAATTCAGAGGGAAGAAGTTGCTGGGTTTCTACGAGCGTGCCGTTAACTAACGACTCGATGAAAAGCTCGTTGTTCGGGTTCGCCAGTGGGAGGGGGTGGAGAATCGGGGGTAGGTAGGTAGGTAGATATGGAGAAGGGTGATAGATATTGAGTAAGGATGGTGTTAGTAAGAGCGAGACGAAGATAGCGGAGTTCTCGGTACGTAACCTTCCTACCATTCATCCAAACTAACCAGGACCTTCCCTTTTCTGCTACTATAGTTGATCGCTAAGAAATTGCCCGGAAATATACGAGTCGCCGAATGAGAGGCTCCCTGCCTTCCTGTTCTTCCTGGCTGAGTGCCTGTAGCATCCCTTTCGCGACTAACTTTTAAAGGGTTTCTCTTCGAAGGATATTCCCGGCCAAGCGAGTGGAGATCCATTAACGAAGCTAAGAACGATTATAGGCGTGTCGTATGAAAACGAGGTACTCTATGGCTTTTGGACCGATAGAACGATGGACGATGAGAATTTTAAATCGAGGGAACGAGCGAGCGAGCGAGCGAGAGGGGGGGAGAGAGAGAGAGAGAGAGAGAAAACGGATCTACCTACCGAGAATGTATTTCGACGTTCAAGGACGAATGGCTCCTCTCCAGCTTGAAGTAGCCTCCACCACGAGCTGCTTTCCGGGTTCGACGTTCTAATTTGTATAATTCGATCGTTTCGTATTGTCGTTAGCCGACCGGATTATGCTGCGGATGCACGAAGACCCGAAGTATCTTTATGGCCCATTGTGCGATGTGCCTTCCTTCGATCTCGCTCGAAGATCGTACGCAGAATTCCTTCGGCCTTCACGATCGAGAAGGTACTTCGCGAAGTTAGGTACTTACTTGCATGCATACATACATGCACATGTTGGTACATGTTGGTAATGCGAGAGTCCGCGAAGAAAAGAGAGAAAAAGAAAGGAAGAAAGAAAAAAAGAAAGAAAAAAGAAAGAAAGCCTCTTTGTTCTGCGTGAGTCTTTATTTTTACACACACACACACACACACACACATACACATGCGTATATAAAGTCGTTCGCGGTATATAATATCAAATTTATTTTTTTCTTTACCCTTCCTAAATGATAACGCTTGTCGTTCGGTAGGGAGGAAAAAAAATCACGTGCAGAAAAACGGTCTAAAAAATTGCTCTTGTATATATCTCGTATCACGTTCGAGTGAAAAGAAAGATAGGTAGATATATATGTGTATATATATATATATATATATATATATATATATATATATATATATATAGAGAGAGAGAGAGAGAGAGAGAGAGAGAGAGAATATCTAGTGGTAGTAGGTAGAAAAATTGAAGCGAGCAGCTCATTACGGGTAATCAATAACCGATACATTATCGCTAGGGGTGTAGACGTAGGGTGGAGCCCGATAGAGAGGGATAGAAGAGGCAGAGGTAGAGTAGTAAGAGGAGGAGTAGGAGAGGAGGGCTGGCACAGCTCATCTCCGTCCCACGGAAAGAGGGACGACATTGGAAGGCGGCTCTCGCAGTGTGAGAAGGGGATGACGTAGCGCCGGTATGAAATGGCTGGAGAGAGGGGGTAGAAGGGGTTCCGATTTACACAAGTATATTGAATTTATTGAGATGAGCCTAGGGATACGGGCAGGAGGATATTAGCTGCCTACCAACCACCTCGACGTTTCATACCACCCTTCTACACATCCCTCGTTCGCGGCCATCCCTTCGGTCTCTCTCTCTCTCCCTCTTTCTCCCCCTCTTTCTCTCCTTCTCTCTCTCTTTCTCACTAGCTCACTCACTCACTCACTCACTGTGTTGCTCTCACTCGTCCCGTCTCACTCTTCCTCGTTTTCCTCTCCCGGCATTGCCTTCGTCGTTCTCTCGCATTTATTAAGATCGCGAGCCTGATTTATGCCAACCGATAGAGCCAACGAGAAGAGAAGGATGGAGAGAAAGAGAGATAGAGAGAGAGAGAGAGAGAGAGAGAGAAAGAGAGAGAGGTGGAGTAGATAAAGAGAGAATATCAGAACGTAAGCGAGAAAAAGAGACTGCGAGAACAGAGAGTTCAGCAGGATTCGAAGTAAATTTAATATGAACCTAACGTTTTATCAACTACGTTAGTCCTGCTACGAATTCTATTTGCGATTAATTTAAATGAGTATTTAAGCTAATATAATAACAATAATAATTATAAAAATAATAATAATAATATTGATATTATTACTACAATTTTAGCGATGTAAAACTTTTCTAATTGTATTTTTTTTTAATTTCTGTTACAGGTAAGTGAGAAAAGCATGCATTCAACAATATAGTAAGTGGTAGAACATTAAGTAGTTAGGAGATTTGAAAATTGCTGGCCCCTTTTCACGGCCGTCTCGTTTTCATAATCACAGTACTTCCGTGCATAACTTTATCAGTCTTGTCCGACGTTCTCTCGCGAGAGATCTCGCGCTCTTGCGAAAGGAACGCTGTCGTCGAGCTTCTCCGGGGATCCCTCTCGCGACACCCTTTCCATATCCTTTCTCTCACTCTCTCTCTCTCTCTCATTCTTGGTTAAAGGGTCCTGCGGATTCTGCGGCTCGACGAGAACGATCCTCGGCCGTCCTTATCTTCGGCGGCCAGTCGACGTTCTACAACTTAACCCTTCTAAGGCAGAGTACTCGGTGCACGAGATTACCTTCGCGAGACCACCCTTTCTCTCTCTCTCTCTCTCTCTCTCTCTCTCTCTCTCTCTCTCCCTGTCTCCATCTCTCTCTCTCTCTCTCTCTCTCTCTCTTTCTCTCTCTTTACGTTTTCTCCTTTTCACTCGAAATTCTCCATGAAGAATCAAACGAAAAAGAAATCAAACATCTTGTTGATATGTTTACAAAGTATTGAAAAATTTTTCGATGATGATTTTTTCCTGCAATTAAAAAAATGAAATCTTCGATCTTGAAATAAAAGAAAAAAAAGAAAACAGCGGGAAATTTAAACGTCTCCTTTGAATGTCTCTCCTCTTGAAAACACTCGATACACGAATGTTTTACAATAACGGGATAGATAAAAAGACGGACGGTTGAAAGGGAGGTATGAATACGCGTGAGCGCACACGAGAGAGAGAGAGAGAGAGAGAGAGAGAGAGAGAGAGAGAGAGAGAGAGAGAGAGAAAGAGAGAGAGAGAGAGAGAGAGAGAGAGAGAGAGAGAGAGAGAGAAGAGGAGCCGCCGCTGGGAAAAGGCTGCTGTCAGACGATAAGACGGCCAAGATTGACGGATATGAATGTGCTGAAAGAGCGAGGGTGGGTGAAAGAGATTCGTCGCCTTCAATACAAACTTCTTATCCGTGGTAACAGATCGCGAAGAAATTCTTATTTCTCTTTCCTTTATAAGCGAGCGAACGAACGAGCGAATATAAGAAAAAGAGGAAAAAGAAGAATAAAAGAAAAACAAAAAAATATATACAGCGTATCTTTTCGTATAGAATTTTAAGACACCTATCCTCTTTAATGTCACTTCGAAAAAATTCGCTTTACTTAGATGCTTCGCTTCGCGTTATTGACCTACATAGAGCGAAAAAAATTTCTTTTCTCGATCATACCTACACACAAACACGCGCATATGCTTGATTGATCCCTTTTCGGAAGTACATACTCGATTGAGGGGTTATGATAACAAAAAAAATATTCGATCATAGAAATTAACATAACTTTGGATGCAGATGTAATTCTTTTCTTTTTGCTTACGAAAAATAACGAACAAATAAAAGGCACCTCAGAAATATAAGGTCTTATCTGATAGAATGTATCTCTTTACAAGGAGATGTCATTTGATCTTGGAAAAAAAAAGATTTCTTTTTTTTTACATTCTAATTTTTTCATAAACAAACGTGTTTACCTCCATTTTTTTTTTAATGCCAATTAAAACGAAATGACGAATATGAATTGATAAACAAACTTTTTGTCATCTTTTTCCTTTGATTATCAACGATATAAAGTGTTCATCAAAACATTTTATTCCCTTAACGATAAAATAAAACAGTATTATTAAAACTAAAAAAAGGAAAACCAACTTTTTAGAAAAACAACTAATTATCGCTTTATAGAGATATTAAATAATAATAGAAAGAAATAAAAAAAAGAACATCATCATCCAAGAAAACTTTTCACAAAATCTAATAACTCATCTAATCAGAGTCTTCTCCAAAGCTGTATCTAAGTGATAGACGATACTCCCAACGGTAGCTCGCGTTTTACCCCGTAACAGGGGATGGAAGGATAGTTGCTCGGTGAGAGCGAGATCGGAGCGCGGGGGTGGTATTTAGATATTCTAATGGCCGCCTGATAACGGGACGCGCCACCATCCGCGATAAAGACGCCGCCACCACCTCCACCTCCTCTGCCACTACCACCACCATCACCACCACCATCGTCGTCGAAGGATTCCCGTGTGCGAGAGAAAGAGAGAGAGAGAGAGAGAGAGAAAGAGAGAGAGAGAGAGAACGACGCTGTGCTTCGCTGATAACGGAACTTGCGCTCGTTGTTTACGTATACGCTCTTCGCCTAAGGTATGCCTTTACGTCCAGGTTACATACATAGAGAAACACGAAGTACGTATATGCGTTTGTGTATGTAGAGTGTGAGATATCGCAGATATGAGACGTAGAGGAGGACGAGGAACTCCCGTCGCGATTCTTGATCGCACTTTCGATTCGACGTTAACGATGAGAACACGTCGGCAAGTAGAAATCGAAGAGATTCGTGTAATACTTGCTGCTGTGGTCCGATTCGGTTAAATCGATTCGCAGGAATATCGACATTTGTTATAAAAAGAAAGAATAATACAAAAAAAAATACATATATATATATATATATATATATATATATCTTCGAATGCAGTGCTCTTAGTCTTCGTTTCGTGTGAAAGTAAAAAGGGTGAGAAGTGGACGATAAGGAAGTCGATAAATTACGAGGAAAAAAAGAGAAAAACAAAAGAAAAGAAAAGAAAGAAAAAAGAGAAAGAAAGTATTTATACGAGCTGTCGGCAATTATATTTTATAAATTAATCTTCTCCACTCTCAACTCTCTCTCCCTCTTTTTCTCTCTGTCTCTTTCGATCTCACCTTCTTCTTTCTCTTTAATTATCCGCGCATCGAGATTCAAAGTCGAAGAAACACGAAAGGAAGATGCTGTTCTTCTCCGATTACCACGATCGTCCTCCCTTGCGATCCAGTTACATTCATACGATCAGAATGCAGGAATACGAAGATATAGAGAGGAACAAGACGATCCTCTCTCTCTCTCTCTCTCTCTCTCTCTCTCTCTCTCTCTCTCTCATTCTCTCTTGCACTCTCTCGCGTGATATCGAAGGTCCTCGTGAGAGGTAGTGGAACTTCGAGAAAAGGATCGCAAAATCCCCCCACCTCTCTTTCTTTCTTTCTTTCTTTCTATCTTTCTCTCTTTCACTCTTATGTATATTCTTTGACCATGTTCGGAGACGAGGAACGTGCACACGCGGATATACACAAGACCGAGCACGAATGATCTCTCTCAAGGTGGAACGTGTTAAACTTATCCCCGGCGTGCGGTGTCCGACCGCTCTGGAGATATGTTAATCAGCGTCTGGTGCAAAACGATTCTCAAACCTGGACGATAGTTGCATTTGCGTGCGTCGAATCACCGTGGTGTGTCTTCGGTAATTATAAATCACCCTCCCGTATGTTAATTTCTTCATTCTTTCTTTTTCCCACTCTCTCTCTCTCTTTCAGTTTCTTTTCTTCCTCTTTGTCGCTCTTACGGCCAACCTCGTGACTATATATTTTACGATCTCTAATTAGGCCGAGAAGAAGGAAGAGAAAAAGAGATCGAGTCTAAGTGAAGCTTTCTGTCTTACCCTTTCATGTGCGAAGATTTCGAGCACGATTCCTTCGATTTTTCCTTTCTCTTCATTCTTTTCTTTAATCCCTTTAATTTCTTTGATTTCTTCAATTTTTTAATTTGCCTTTCTTTCTTCCTTTTTTTGAACATTTTACATTCGAATGAATATCGATGATCGTTTACGAAGAATAAGAGTAAGTTTAAGAAAGGGTTGGGTAAAGAGGTGCACACGGAAAAAGATGGAGATAGAAGGAGAAATGCGCGAGAATAAGAGAGAGAGAGAGAGAAAGAGAGAGAAAGAGAGAGAGAGGAAAAGAGAGAGAACGAGCGAGAAACGATATCGGTGCCATATTAGAGGAAGTTATAAATCGCAACGAATCTAAAATTGATCTTTTCTGCAAAGGGAGCTAGCGGTTCGCTTCGTCGTCGTCGTCGTCGTTGCCGTCGTTACCCCGCGTTCGCACCTCGCTCGTTTTTACGGCCATGTGTATTTCCTCGCGAACGTTGAACACACTCCCTCTGACTTTCTCTCTCTCTCTCTCTCTCTCTCTCTCTCTCTCTCTCTCTCTCTCTTTTCGAAAGCATAGGTGGTACATGCGAGAGGGTAGAAATCAGAGAGAGAGAGAGAGAGAGAAAGAGAGGAAGAGAGAGTGAGAGAAAGGGAAACGGCTAGGCAGCTATCGAGAGAAGCCTTCGCGAGATATATCGATTGCGACGCGTCTGCGAGTTCGAGATAAGCTCGATCCGCATAGCTTCGGCTGTCGTGCCTCTCCCACTATCCTCTTGCACCCCTCTTGCCGCACCCTCATCCTTCTCATCACCACTACCACTACCACCACCACCATCGGTCCAACCATAGACCCCTCTCTCTCACTCTTTCTCTTTCTCTCTTTCTCTCTCTCTCTCTCTTTTTCTCTTTCTCTCTCTTGAGCCAGCGAAACTGGCCTGCCTGCTAACGATCTTCGACTCTTTCAGGGAACCAATCTCGAGCGTATTTCGAGCTCGTTGTGAGATGATCCAAATCTTCCTGGATTATTTGCTAACCCAGGTGTCTCTCTCTCTCTCTCTCTCTCTCTATCTATTTATCTATCTTTCTTTCTTTATCTCTTTCGTTCTTCGCTTCTTTTCCGCTTGTTTCTATCAATTAATCATAATTTTTTTACGCATCTTCTCTCCATGATGATCCTGTCAGAGTTTGAGTGTCTCTACGATAAAAAATAATCTCAATCGAATAATTAATTAATTCGTTTCGAGTTATGTAATGATTAATAATAAGCTATTGTTTAAAATTCACTTTAACATTAGCATTATCGCGTTTCTAATTACATTATTATTCGATAGGGATATTTCGTTAAAGAGACATCGATGCTTTCGATCATCAGGACATTCGGCATACACTGTATTTGAGGATGGTCGAAACGTCGAGCAGTCATTGTACAAAGTAAGAAGTATGACGAATCGATAGCGATCATTCTTTAAGAACTCTTGAACTCATTATATTCTACAAACGATTTCTTCGACTGTATCCGGCAACAGTCAGACACAAGTTCGAACGTTCAAGTAGGTAGGTAGCTTGATACCTACCTACTCACATATCTACCTGTCTACCTACCTACCCTACCTACTGCGATCCGACGGACTGAGATGATCCATCACGTTTCCATGCGAATTCCACGCACGATCCTGTTGTATCGTGCAATTAATGACGGTTCCACGGCTTCAGGAGGATTATTTAGTAAGTATCGGCAGCGAGTTTCCGATGACCGAAACATTCTTTCGTAATCATCCTTTTATCGTGCCTTCGGCTATACGCGCTTGAATTTTTTAATCACCGATTGAACGATGTCTTAAAATCATCTGAAAGTGACTACTTTCAACGATGAATTTCGTGGAAAATAAGTACGGTAGGTACGTAAAAAAACCGCTAGTAACACTCTTTTCGAGTTCGACGAATTCTATAGGGGTGGGCGCACGCGAAAGAGCATTTAATATCGCTATAAAACTATTCCTTTCTTTTGTAACACTAAATCATGAGGGTATTGGTAGGTTAATGTACATACATACTTTCACGTGCACGATATAAACTCGTTTCCTACTTGCTTTTTTCAAATACGCAAAAGAGCACTGATTGCGAACGCAATCAGTCGCGTTTAAAATCCCAACCAGAGTGATTTCAATCATAAGCTTCCCCTTCTTCTCTCTTTCTTTCTCTCTCTCTCTCTCTCTCTCTCTCTCTCTCTCTCTTTTTCTCTTTCTTTCTTTCTCTTTCTCTCATTTTCTCATTGTAACTCGCTCGTTCGATTTGTTAAAAGTAACATGCAACGAGTCGAACTGACGCTAGCTAATCTTAAAGATTTATTACACATTTAAAAGTGCGTGTCCGCGAAAATCCTTTTTTCCGTTTAATTAGCGAAGGGAAAAGCTATATTGATCTTTGAGCTTTAACTGAGTCTATTTAAAGATATATCTGATATATCTGACGTGATATTGAATTGCTTTATTATTTCATTTAAAATGGAAAAGGAACATTGAAACAATATTCTTTCAGTATATATACTTCTTTTATGTCGGAATATTTAGCATCGGATGGATAAAAAAGATCTTTTAAATTGTTCTTATAAAAAATTTCAAAAATATCCAGTTATTACAAGATAAGAACGAACGTGAGACGATTTTCAAGTTGGGTATTTATTTCGAAACGAACATTTTGATCGACTTTACCATCCTTTAATCGTACATATTAACCATTTCTCGGTAATTAAATTAATATCAGTAATTATATTAGATCGCACGTGCCTGAAGGAAGTTTACGCATTATTGGTGGCATCCTGTTGCCTTTATCGTACGATATATATTATTGGGATTGTTTCTCTCTTTCTCTTTCTCTCTCTCTCTCTCTCTTTCTTTTTCTCTCTCCCTTCCTCTCTCTCTCCTTCTCTCTCTCTTTCTCCCCTCTCTCGCTCCAGTCCTTTTTCTCACAAAGTACCGATCGGTATTCATTACGCTAATATCACGTCATCCAGTGGCATCCTGTAATCAAGCGGCTCACTCGGCGTTCGCCATGTGCGGTTCGCCATGTGCCGTTCTCCATGTGCCGTTCGCCACCCCCCGGAGCGAAGGCCGAGGCGTGTTATTAGAAGGCCATCCCGCGACTGCGAACAGACCTCTTGCTCTTTCCGTGTAAGACGGTAGGTAGTTCTCATCGAGATTTATCGAACGACTACCTTGACTCCTTCTCTCTCTTTCTCTTTTTCTTTCTGCACCTGCTCACTTCGCTCTCTTTTTCATAATGATAATGATGATGATGATGATGACGGCAACGACGATGAATACGAAGACGACAATGATGATGATAAATAATTAAATTTTACATGGTTATTATGCTAATGATGATAACGAAATTGTATATGAATTTCACATTATAAGAAAACTCTTCACATTATATAGTTTAACCGAATCGTTCTTCCACAATCGTTAATACGAATCGGTAATACGAAAGCAAAAGAGAAAGACAGAAGTAGAGTCCTCGGATAGGAGGAGCGATCGTTGACTTCTCTTACACGAAAAAGGGAAAATGTTGTTAGTTTCAAGCGACTCCTCCTTTTTCTCCTCCTTCTCCTCTTTCTCCTCCTTCTCTTCTTTCTCCTCCTTCTCCTTCTTTTCCATCTCCTTCTCCTCCAAACATGGCAAGTTGCTTGTGATATTGCGTTCTTGGGTCCCTTTGCTAAAATCGCATCCACTGTGCCTTTCTCTTTTTCTTCTTCCCCTACCCTTACTCCTTCTTTCCCTCTCTCTTTCTCTCTCTCTCTCTCTCTCTCTCTCTCTCTCGCCTTCTTTCTTTCTTTCTCTTTTTTTTTTCGGGAGAAAGAACTTCGATACACTTGCCACGTATGGAACGAGTAAGTACGTGCGACTAAGGATACACAATCGATTCTATCGATCGTCCGAAGAATTTCAACGATTATCGAGAAAACTACTCTCGTAGCATGGAATCGAGCATCTTCATCCTGTCTTCTCTTCATTTCTTCTTACATTTCGTTTCTCGTATCGCGTTATAAATTTTGCCGTCCTACAAGAGAAACGTGAGAGTATCTTTTTTTCTATCTTTCTCTCTCTTTCTCTCTCTCTATCTCTCTATTTATCTATCTATCTCTATCTTTATTCTTCTTTTTCTTTATTTCTTTCTCTCAGATCCATATGGATAATTGGCCAATCGTTGAAAGCCGCGATGGAGCCGCCATGCGACTTGCCCTCTATTTCTTCTCGCGGAGAAGAGAGAGAGAGAGAAAGAGAGTAAGTGCATAAGATCGACAAAGATCTCTCGATCCTCGCCACCAGTTCGAAGTCCTCCTCCAAGCGTGCTGATCTATGAATGGGTCCAGAAACCGGAGGAGGCCAGACGATACCGATTGGTCGAGAGGTTCACCACTCTGCCAACCGTTCGACCAATCCTTCGGTACTCTCTTTTCTCTCTCTCTCTCTTTCTCTTTCTTTCTCTCTCTCCACACACCGACATCTCCACCTCCTTCACCTTTTCCTTTTTGCCAAACCATTCCTTTTCCTCCTCCTCCTCCTCATCTTCCTCTTGTTCTCCTCCTCCTTCTTCTTCTTCTGCTTCTTCTTCACATTCGTCCTTTCGTTCCTTTCTAGCAAGCTTTGCTCGCGCATTGTTTGGAAATACGCGCTTCGATCAACGAAAGATACGCGACTTCTCTCTCTGTTTCTCTCTCTCGCTCTCTCTCTCTCTCTCTCTCTCTCTCTCTCTATATATATATATATATATATATATATATATATATCTTTTTCTCTTTTTTCCTCTTCAACACACCCCACCCTATCGTCTCCATGATTTTTGCTCGTTCATTTACCCTCCTCTACACCGAGACAGAAGAGAAACACTAGCGTGCCTTTCTTACCTTCGTGGATCGTATCCTCGAGCATAGGTACGCGCGTCCAAGTCTTGTACGCAATTTGTTCACGTCGAGAATGAAAGTCAGCTCGTGCGTTACGTTCCAAGAACGATCCTTTTCTCATCGAGGGGACTATTCCAAGATTTTGTCGGATTTTCTAGACGTACCTGTTATTTTTTTTTCGTTCTCTCTCTCTCTGTTTCTCTCTCTCTCTTTTTCTCTCTCTCTTTTTCTCTCTCTCTTTCCTTCTTTCTCTCTTTCTCTGTTTCTCTTTTTTCTACTTTGATTAATTAAACATTTTTTGCATAAAACATTCTTACTAAAAAGAAATGGAATATTGAAAATTAAAGATTTATAAGAGGCTATCTTAAAACTTAACTATTGTATTTGCCCTTGATGCCACGTCACTCTATAAACTAAAGCTCTTCTCTTTTTCTATTCTTTGAATTTTAATGACAGAATAAAATGAATCATTGATGATTCATATAATAAACCATAAAACGATAATGCTCAATATCTCTTACGAAAGATATAATGTTATTACTAATTAAATTACTATCTAATTTCAATAAATATTATTATTAAAAAATATCGTAACCTGTGTTTCTTACGTTATCGTTTGACATATTATCGCAATGAAATGTATTAAAACAAATCAAAAAGAAAAAAAACAATTAACAATCGTATTCACGATCGATCACGATCCATCTTATTATAGAGGAACTATTATAGAGGAACCACCGCTATTATAGAGAAACTCGGGAAGATTGTAAGTCGTCGGAAGTCGAGTTTGAAATGCGTTACGAAGTTCCGTTGAACGAAGAAGCGACGATGGACTACACGACAGAGAAAAAGAGAGTGGAATGTGTGTAAGAGTGCGCGCGCGATCAGTGTCAGTGGACGAGCGAACGATTAGCGCGAAAAACGAGTTCACGACGTGCGAATCTCAGGCAAAAGGTAAGCAAGTAAGCAAGCAAGCAGTCAGGCAGGCAAGAAGGCAAGTAGGCAGGTAGTAGCAAACAGGCATAGCTTATCCTTTACTTTCTAAGCACAACTGGCAAAGAGAGACTGTTCTTCTCTTCTCTTCTCTCTTTTCGTTGGCGGGACGTCGAGCTCGCGTTCGACGATAAATCCAGCTCGCAGGGAAAACGTCTCGTTAGTCGCCAAAGTGCACGCGAGAGAAGAAGTCGAGAGATCTTTCGGAGATCCGAACGAGATCCGAACGGACGTTGAGGTCACTGCCGACCTCGTGTCCTCCTACTCTTCTTCTTCTACTACTACTATTACTACTACTACTACTACTACTACTACTACTACTACTACTGCTATTACTACTACTACTACTACTACTACTACTACTACTATTACTACTACTACTACTACTACTACTACTACTACTACTACTTCTATTACTTCTTGTCCGATCTACTCTGCTTTCGTTTTTCGTCCTGAAAAAGGAAACTCTAGCTTGAAAGCTCTGACATCTTGACGATGGAAACTGGTGTTAGGAAGAATTTCGAACATTGTCCAATCGATTGTAGTAAGCAGTTACAAATGAAAAGGATCAAATGTTTCATTGGCTTACAAAGAAAAGAGAGAAAAAGAGATAGAGAGAAAGATAGAGCAAAGGAAGAAAGAGAGAAAGAGAAAGTGAAAGAGAGAGAAAGAGAGAGAGAGAGAGAGAAAGAGAGCATACTCGATACAAAAAAAGGAAGGTGAAAAACAAATATTCGTTGTTACGTTTCGTCTCTAAAAATGAAACGAAAAAATAAACAAAATAAGAAAAGCTCCAAAGTTTGGAGGATAGAAAATAATGTCAGGAAAAGTCTCGATTGTTGTAATATTAGAAAAAAAAAAGTATCTGGTTTGATCAAGCTCTTAAAGTAGAATACAATCAAGATCTAAAAATATTACAACGAAAAACATTCGTTTTTTACGTGGAATAATATCTAAGGAAACATTTTGTTGATCGTTATCGGCCAGACGAAACATCGATACCGATTAATCTTAAAACAAGAGGAAAAACCGAAACGACGAGAATCAAATGCGGCCCTGAGGAAGACACGATGTGGTAGTAGGAGCCGGCAAACCGCTAATTTAATATCTCTCTCGTCCTTTATTTTCGCGCGGCTAATGGCAGCAAATTTACTCGCAGCTCGTTATCGTCGGCACTCGCCTTCTCGGCGAAAGAAAAGAAGAAAGGGAGGGAGGAAGAGAGAAAGAGAGAGAGAGAGAGAGAGAGAGAAGAGATAGAGAGAAGAGAACGGAAAGAATCTTTCCTTACCGGCACCCACTACCTTCAAAAGACTTACGACTTCATCGAGGAAAAGGATAGGTGATAATGACACGAAGAGTAGATATATAAAAGAATATAAAATTAAACAAGAGAATGCATTAAAAAAAAAGAAAAGAAAAAGAAAGGAAATGGAAATTAAAATTTTACGAGGAAGAAAAGTCCGAACGAACAGATAGGGAGAAGAATGTTACCTTCATCATCGCGAGAACGTTCGAACGAAGTTTCGAAATTCAAACGATCTCATTAGAACTTAATACTTGTCTCACCACGTAGTCCGTTTCTATTTACGGGATTATACGGAGGAGTATATGTCACGCCTCTAGAGAGAGAGAAAGAGAGAGAGAGAGAGAGTAAAGCAAAGGCGGAGAAAGTTGGTTTGCGCTTGGAAGAAGCTGTACGGGAGAGTTAGAGAAAGAGAGAGAGGAAGAGAGTGAGAGAGAGAGAGAAAGAGAGAGAGAGAGAGAGAGAGAGAAAGAGAGAGAGAGAGAAAGGGGTGATGGTTTATAATAAAGCCTGCAGGGTCCAAGATACGTGGCTGGCAGGCGTTATCAAACGGGTCCAGCATTCGAGTCTCGCCGCAAAACCCTCCCTTGGAAAGCCGTGCTATCCGACTCATTCTCTCTCTCTCCCTCTGTGTCTTTCTCTTTCTCTCTCTCTCTGCCTCTCTCTCTCTCTCTCTCTCTCTCTCTATCTATCTATCTATCTTTCTATCTATCTCTCTCTATCTCTCTCTCTCACTCTCTCTCTCTCTTTCGTTACGTTGTCCTCGAAACGGATGCGTTCGCGCGGATCATCATTTCGCGGCTTTCGCGACAATCAAATCTAGACGAGCATTTAAATTCGATCGGTCTTTGGGATTAGTACCTTTCACGGGGCCTAGCCATGCGATAAGAAGAAGAAGAAAAAGAAGAAGAAGAATAAGAAAGAGTGAATGGTGATTTGTAGTCGGTTTAACAGTTTAATAAAAAATAAAGCAATAAAATATGTTACAATCTGTATCAAAAGAAGAAGAAATTCATTTATTATTTAAATATGTTGATAACAATACTTTTTGTATATTTGTGTATACTAGATGGATTGACTAGTTGTAAAGTGAGAATCATTGAAAGATACATCCTTATTTGGGATAGTCCGTAAAATGAGAATTGTGGTAAGAGTAAGAGCA